>NW_026877160.1:0-21441 GCF_032173495.1 Musca vetustissima | reverse complement strand
TGCACAGATGAATGTTTGTGTGTGTCGCCCTTGTTGGAGACAACATAGGGAGAGGGAGAGGGAGAGAGAGAGAGCTTGCGAGAGATGATATCCTTAAACAGTCACCGAGTTTTCTGAACAAAACAATAATCCAACCGGAAACCAACAAACGCGCGGAAGTGTCATATGCATACATTAATATGGCACATTGACGACAAAACAACAGACAGATACTGCGACGTGTGCACAAAACATCAACACACACACATATGCACATATAAATATACACTTCCATTTCACATATAAATCCTTTGTGAAAACGTATGATTGTATTTAAAAGCCCTTTTTCATATCAGACAACCAACTGTTTTCTGAAGGGAGAGGGAGATGGGTAGGTGTTTTCATTATTTATCTGAGGTTTGATCGAACTCCATTTGCATGCTACTTGATTATTAGATAGTTCCAATAAATAATGCCTATCAGTAACAAATAATTATCTGTGTGCAATTACCAATATCATAATTTTGAAATGTTATCTATTTTCCCCCGTTTGAAGACATAACTTATGGGAAGTGCACACCACATTCGATCATTACTACTTGTTGTAATATTTGCCATTTGGTATCGTTTGTTTGTGCAATTATTCATTTATCTGTATGTTTGTATGTATGGATGCATGTGTATGAGTGTCTGTATTTGTTGATTGTATCCCAAATGACTATTGTTGACGATGCTGAGTTTCAACAATGGCGCTCCATAGGCGTTCGGCTACATGAATATACATATGGACAAATAGAAAGAGCCAACAGACATACATACATCTGTATGTATGTAGTTATATCGTGTGAATATTGTTATCCATTGACGCCGTTTTATTAAAACCGTAGCACGCTGTGTCTGTTATAAATAGGGTTACCAATTAAATTTGTACGGGAACTTCCCCTTGGAATCATAAATTCCAACGACATTACAAATATTGCATAGCATATGCCCGCAACTTCGTTAGCGAATGTAGGAAATATTTAAAAATGTATTAACAAATTATTTTATTTTCAGAGAAAACTGCATATGTCAGAAAAAAAACATGCACTCATTAATATCGATCATAAATTAAATTTGAGTACCATTTAGTACCAAATTTTATGATTCGAGCTCTAAAGTTTCACCCAAATCCAAATTTTACCAAATTTTTCATTTTGCACACATTATTTCAATAAGTACCCTCCTCAATCGACTAAACTTCCTGTATACCCCGATCCTATACCCCCACAATGATTCCAAATTTAAATTGCAGGGTTCCAGCTCTATTAATTCACCTACAATTAAAATTGTACCGAATTTAGTTCCTACTTCCTACTTAAACCAAACCTACACCCCGGCAGTGATTCTAAATCCAAGTTTCAGGATTCCAACTCCGTAGGTTTACCCACAATTCAAATTGTACCAAATTTAGTACACAGTAGTTTGACACCCCCACAGTGATCCTAAATCTAGCTATCAGGATTCCAACTTTAACGGTTCACCCACTACTCAAATTGTACCAAATTTAGTACACAGTAGTATGAATTTCCAAAACCTCTTACTTACCCCAAACCTACACCACCACACTGATACTAAATTCATGTTTTAGGATTCCAACTGTATCGTGGGTGAACACAATTCAAATTGTACTAAATTTAGTACATAGTAGTAGCAATTTCCAAATCTTCCTACATACCCCAATCCTACACTTCCACAGTGTTCATAAATCAAAATATCAGGATTCCAACTCTTTCGGTTCACCCAAAAATCAAATCGTACTAAATTTAGTACATAGTAGTACCAATTTCCATTCCCTCCTACATACCCCAATCCTATACCTCCACAGTGATCCTAAATCAAAATTTCAGGATTCCAACTCTATCGCTTCACTCACAATACAAATTGTACTAAATATAGTACACTTAGTACAAATTTCTAAAACCCTACACCCCCACAGTGATCCCAAATCCAAGTTTCAGGATTCCAAATCTATCGGTTCACTCACAATACAAATTGTACCAAATTTAGTACACCTTAGTACACATTTCTAAAACTTCCTACATATCTCAATCTTACACTTCAACAGTGATCCTGACTCCAAATTTCATGATTCTAGCTCTATTGGTTCAAATTAAAATTCAATTTGAATTTTAATTTCAATTCCAGGATTCCAGCTCGATTTGTATCTCCAAATTAAATTTGTACCAAATATAGTACGATATAGTACTTTTCGTACACATGAGTACACGCTTTCAAAACCATCTCCTTAAATGGACCCTACTTTTCAACCTTAATTCACACTCCAAATTTCAAGTTTTTAACGCTATCCGTTCACATGCTACAGAATTGTACCAAATTTAGTACATTTTCGTACTTTTCGGATAGTTATAGTTCGAATTTCCAAAAACCCTTTGGTACATCTATCCTACACTTCATCAGCGACCATCAATCCAAATTTCAGAGTTCTAGTTCTACCGGTTCGCCAAATACAAATGGTATTACATTTAGTACTTTCCGTACCGTTCTAGTACGAAATTTCAAAAACCCAGTCTTATCTGTTACCTTTGGACCAAGAGTGACCCTCACCAAAAATTTCAAGATTCTAGCTTCAGCCGTTTCGTCTGGGCGTTGATTAATAGTTAAATCAGCCAGTCAGTCAATCACTTTACTCTTTTATTAGTATAGAATAGTACTTTTTAGCACTTTTCGTACCGTTCTAGTACGAATTTCCAAAAACCCAGTCTTATCTGTCACATTTGGACCAAGAGTTACCCTCACCCAAAATTTCAAATTCTGGCTTCAACCGTTTCGTCTGGGCGTTGATGAATCGTTAAATCAGTCAGTCAGTGTAGTATCTTTTTATACACTCCATCATAAAGTTTAAAACACCTCGAAATATTCGTCGGATATGCCATGATGAGAATAAAATTCTATATCGATTTGGCTTTGACTTCACAAAATTATTTGGTATTTTCGAATTATTGGACTTACTGGATATAAATTCTTTTTACCAAAAGTTATGAATTTGGTCAACTTTTTTATGTAGCCCCCCATATAACGATACATACCAAATGTGGGTGTTTCTGGTGCGTTTGTTATGTAAATTAACTATAATTTGATGTTTTGGAATCTTATGTGCTTTCAATTCTTGATCAATATAAGGATCACTATCTGGTCTGAACATGAATTTTTTATACCCTCCACCATAAGGTGTACTACCTCGAAATATTCGATGGCCCTCTGTCTGTTGTAATCACCAAAAAAGAGTCCGTAAAATTTTCGGTATTTTTAGGGTTTATTTTCCAACCGAAAAGGTAATAATATCGCTTTTCAAGTTGATGATAAAAATAATGCTTATCCCCAAAAAATGTTCAATATAGGTCAATTTTTATAAATTCATATAAAGTCTCTAGTACAAGCAGGTTCCGACTTTTTAAAGAAATTCGAATGGATGGTATAACAATTTTTAATTATGTTAAATACATGGTAGAAAGTGTCAGTCAGTGTTGGTGACAGATATGACACAATTGCAGATATATGCTCGATGAAAGGGTGACATTTCGCAGTAAAAACACCAGTGAGCGCAGCTGTATAGTCGGACGGGGCCGACCATACGATACCCTACACAACTACCACAGAACTATATCTTTCTGCGGATTTTTATTCCGAGCCTACGCAATATTTCGTGATAGTTACACCCTATTGCCCTATTAAGGGTCAACAGCACCTCTAAATTACATTGACATATTTTCCGAATATTACCAATATTCAGTACAGCCATTCTAGTTATTTGCCCATATACCCTTCACCGTGAGTTGTGTTCTGATGTTCGACTTATAATTGCAGCCTATAGATCGAATCGAAAACCCCAATAAAATAAAAATAGTTTTTGGTCCACTTCATCCCAAAATTATTGACATATTTTCCGAATATTACCAATATTCAGTACAGCCATTCTAATTACTTGCCCATATTCCCTTCACCGTGGGTTGTGTTCTGATGTTCGGCTTATAATTGCAGCCTATAGATCGAATCGAAAACCAAAAAAAAAAAATTGTTTTTGGTCCACTTCATCCCAAAATTATTACCTGTTCATCACCGAAAATTATAGGCGTTGTCTTTGAACATAACTGCAACCTCATGGAACATTTCAAAGCGATTCGCGCTATATTTACGCCCTCTAGCGTGTTTTGGTTTATTAAATTATATCTGAATACGTAAGCACCTGCAAATATTTACGTGCAACTCCCACATCCGAGTACATGCGACAATATAATTGGTATCTATTTAAAGGCCAACAACTCCTCTTGAACACACTATAAACTTCTCGGGTCTTGGTACTTCAGGGGCAAATATACACGCCATGGAATACAATTTTTTTCATTTTTCACACAAAAGTCAGGGTCCCGACAAAAATTAAGAAAATTCGGTACATTTTACAGGTTTTCTTTGACAAGGGCGATAATACAAGCCAAGCGGCTAAAATTGTAAATGGTGCCAATTATGTGGAATTTTGGTTTCGTGGATTCCGATCAGGAATTTTTGATGTTAAAGATGTACCTCGCACAGGTAGGCCGGTCGTCGATAATGTCGATAAAATCGGAGAAATGATCGAATTTGGCCGGCATGTTAGCAGTTGCAGTCTCCAACCATTTACAAAAAAATAATAACCAGTAAGGAAAGCAGTAAAGTCGGACGGGCCGACTATATGATAACCTTCACCAATTTAGGTATATTCTACATATGTATCATAATATGAAATTGAACGAACTTAAATATGTGATCTATATATATATATATATGTGAACCGACCAACATCAATCCACACATATGCCTTTCTGCAACCTATGCTAAATGTCATTTCATTCAGGAAGAGTTAGAGTCGTTTGCGAACAAGTGGACTAATCGACTTAAAGCCAACAGAGTCGTTCGGACAAACGTTAGGCCTTTAGTGCAAAATTTACATAAAATCGGAAGAAAATATATATGGGAGCTATATCTAAATCTGAACCGATTTTCTCGAAACTTAACACACATCATTCCAGACTTAATTCAGTACGCTACGCCAAATTTCGTGCAAATCGAAGGATATATAGCGACTTTGGTGCACCATTTACATAAAATCGGACGAAAATATATATGGGGGCTATATCTAAATCTGAACCGATTTTCACGAAATCTAGCACACATCATTCTAGACTCAATTCAGTACGCTATGCCAAATTTCGTGCAAATCGAAGGATATATAGAGACTTTGGTGCACGATTTACCTTAAATCGGACGAAGATATATATGGAAGCTATATCTAAATCTGAACCGATTTTTCCCAATTTCAATAGGGTTCGTCCTTGGGCCAAACAAATGAGCTGTGCCAAATTTCATCTAATTCGGATCATAAAAGCGACCTGTACTTTGTTTACAATTTATCATGGACAGACGGACGGTCGGACATGCATAAATCGACTCAGAAAGTGATGCTATGCATATTTTCAAAAGGAACAATCTCGATTATTTTTGCCTGTTACAAGCATATGCACAAAGACATAATACCCTGTACCACAGTGTGATGAAGGGTATAAAAAGAAATGTAGAAGCCATAAAGTTGGATTTTTAAAGACAAAAACAACTAAAATTTCAGAACAGGTACACCGTTTTTGCCAACGTTGTACCTGTCGGCAACACTGACTAATACTTTCTAATTTACTGAATTACGATTTGTCATTTGTTTCAAAATTCATTGCGATCATTCTTCTCAGACTAATGAAAATGAACTGGAAAAAGAAATTAAACATATTTCGGATGTGAAGCCAAATAAATATTTTTTTCATTTCAGGTAAATTTAAATCGTAAATTCCATTATTGTAACACGTTATATTGTCTGGCGTTTTCGTTTTTTATGAACAATGGTGAATGCCAATGGTACACATTTCAAAATACGCTGTAACAAGCTTTTTCACTCCTTTCCATTCCGTTTAAGGCGCCACCCAGGCAGGACTTTTCTAAGCCTCAAAAGCATCTTCTAGCGATAAAAAATAGTTAACATCGCATATTTTCTTAAGTTTCAAGACAGAACACTACCGTGGATAACCCATAAATTCCACGTTTATGTCCATGAAAATTGCACTGGTTTGAGGCGATGTGTTGCCATGGTACATATGATTTGGGAAATAAATGTCCAACCTACAATAGCTGCATACAAAGACATAACTGTTATTCTCCATACTCTTTAGAGTTACCAGCTAAAAATGCATCGCGCCATAACTCAAAAAATGACCTATGGCACATTTGTTTCTCTGAATTATTAATATACCAAAAAAGGGATTCCATAAACATGTTTCCACCTTGACCATTTTGGTGTCGATAGAAGCACCGCGTTGGTATTTTTTAAAATCTCTTTGAACCAACCCCCAAAGTAACGAAACTAGGGGGTGGTTATACCTGATTATTGTCCGATATTATATTTGCGGGGAAAAGGTAACAACGAAACATTACAGTCAAATTGATTGAAAACATGTATCAAACTACCGACAATTGGGTTTACCGATGTGTCCAAAAACGCAGTCCGAATATATTAAGGGATTCCATAAACATGTTTCCACCTTGACCATTTTTGTGTCGATAGAAGCACCGCGTTGGTATTTTTCAAAATCTCTTTGAACCAACCCCCAAAGTAACGAAACTAGGGGGTGGTTATACCTGATTATTGTCCGATATTATATTTGCGGGGAAAAGGTAACAACGAAACATTACAGTCAAATTGATTGAAAACATGTATCAAACTACCGACAATTGGGTTTACCGATGTGTCCAAAAACGCAGTCCGAATATATTAAGGCCTGAAGCTTGGCCTAGGTAGTGGGCTGTCATCTGTCGTTGCCCAGAAACAACGTCTGCTTATTTGGTGTCGCTATTTTCCTCTGGGTGGCGCTATGTTGTGTTTTCCGACTAATTTTATAACAATTTTATAGTTTCTTTGCCACGATTAATGAATTAAAATATTGTATGATATTATTTCCAATTTATACACTTTCAATATTTAGTTCAAATTTACACAATATATCATCGAAAAACGTAGATAATATCCAATATATTTCTTAAACAGCACCATCCACAACCCGTTTATTTGATTAAAATCAACAGTACCTATTGTTTATGGTATAAAAATTTGTTGATGTTGAACGGTGGCAACTCTTATCAGTTCAGGTGTTTGCTGTCGCCCACATACATATATGATTTGTTTTTATCACCACGTTAAATAATTGTATTTGTGAATATGGATATGGACCTTTGTCGTATGGCTCGGGTGAGTATAGGTAAACCTTTGTCTCTTTTGCAAAAATCGTTTGTCACAACGGATGAATACGTCTGCAGTCTCCTACCAACAACGGAGGCGACGACGGCGACATTCACATTCATTTAAATTCACATTTGTTTAGAATTATCCTTTTGAAATTCACATACATCCATACATACTCGTATATTTGTTGTTGTTGTTTTGTTTTATGTTTCCAATTTTTATTTTCCTTTTGTTTTTCAATTTGAGAGTTTTATTTAGTATTTCCCGTCGAAAGCCTATATAAGCCATTCGGAATTTAACCTTATGCTACGTATTCGACAAAGATGAAATGTTGGTAGAAGAATATTCATAAACGCCAAGGATTACAAAAGAATATTTATGTGTGAAAGTGTGTGTGTGCAAATGTGAGTGTTTTTGACGGCACACATATTCATGCTAGTCTATTATTTCATTTGGTTTCATTTCACCGATGATAAATTGTCTTTTGTCTAAACGTTGGTCTTCAGCAATAATTGTGTGTGGATAAAGGAAACAATTTAAAATCATTCATTGCAATCTAAAGGGTGCTATTAAATTGATATCAATGTGACTGTGAGGTTTCTATAACAGCTTGAGATTGTTTAGATAGCTTTTAAGGTGGGGCTTCGTGGATATTTATAGATTTCAATAAGTCACTTGTAATTGGTATTTAAATTGAATGTGAATATCAAAATAAGCGGATTTAGACACCAGGTGTCTTTAGAAGTGGATTCATTTGTTTGTGGAAATATTTGTTCAAGGACTATAAATAGGCATGAATTTAAAAAAAAATTCAAGGACTATAAATAAAAAATATTTTCAAGGACTATACATAGGCGTGGATTTAAACAAATATTTTTTCAAGGACTATACAAGGACCATACAAAATATGTTTTCAAGGTACATACAAAGGCGTGGATTTTTTAAACATATTTTTTCGAGCGACTATCAATAGGCGTGGATTTTTTAAACATATTTTTTCAAGCGACTATCGATAGGCGTGGATTTTTTAAACATATTTTTTGAGCGACTATTCATAGGTATGGATTTTTTAAACATATTTTTTCAATGGTCTATAAACAGCCGTGGATTTTTTAAACATATTTTTTCAAGGGTCTTAGACAGCCGTGGATTTTTTAAACATATTTTTTCAAGGGTCATAGACAGGCGTGGATTTTTTAAACATATTTTTTCAAGGACCATACAAAGGCGTGGATTTTTTCAACATATTTTTTCAAGGACCATACAAAGGCGTGGATTTTTTAACCATATTTTTTCAAGGACCATACAAAGGCGTGGATTTTTTCAACATATTTTTTCAAGGACCATACAATAGCGTGGATTTTTTAAAAATATTTTTTCAAGGACCATACAAAGGCGTGGATTTGTTAAACATATGTTTTCAAGGACCATACAAAGACGTGGATTTTTTAAACATATTTTTTCAAGGACCATACAAAGACGTGGATTTTTTAAACATATTTTTTCAAGGACCATACAAAGGCGTGGATTTTTTAAACATATTTTTTCAAGGACCATACAACGGCGTGGATTTTTAAACATAGTTTTTCAAGGACCATACAAAGGCGTGGATTTTTTAAACATATTTTTTCAAGGACCATACAAAGGCGTGGATTTTTTAAACATATTTTTTCAAGGACCATACAAAGGCGTGGATTTTTCAAACATATTTTTCAAGGACCGTACAAAGGCGTGGATTTTTTAAACATATTTTTTCAAGGACCATACAAAGGCGTGGATTTTTGTAAACATATTTTTTCAAGGACCATACATAGGCGTGGATTTTTTAAACATATTTTTTTAAGGACCATACAAAGGCGTGGATTTTTTAAACATATTTTTTTAAGGACCATACAAAGGCGTGGATTTTTTAAACATATTTTTTCAAGGACCATTCATATTTTTTCAATATGAAGTTTAAAACAAAATTCTTAAATCAATTCACATTGTTTTTTTCTTTTTCAATTTTGCCTCGAATCAACAGCAATCGTCTGGAAAGCATTTTTGGAAACATTAGCCAATTTAGTATGTGTTGCTTGTTTGTGTGAATATAAATATTTTCGGAACATTAACGCTTTTGACAGTTATAAATTTACCAAAGAAGGACCATAACTCTTGTCGTAAAACTTGCAACTGTACTCAACGAATATTTCACTTGAAAATAACCGCAATATTTTTACCACAAAAACAAAACCATTTTGCCGCACATATGAACAACAACATATTCACTAGTCAAGATTGTAAACAAACTTCACACATGTAGAGACGTTGTGTAGTTGTTGGTGTGTGCTCCAGAAGACAAAAGTCTTTGAAAAGTTGTTATTAGTGATGTGCAGTTTTTAGATTTTGTTAGAGATTATAATCGGATAGTATGCACATGGAAAGCAATATTCTTATAAAAAACCATTATTCTTAAAGACCATGAACAAAAATTTCTTTGAAATAATTTTTATAGTTCTTGAAAAAAAAAACAAATCCAGGCTCTTAAAGTCCTTGCAAAGATACCACGCATAATTTCGGCCTCTGGAGCGACCAGAAAAATCGACAAAAATGTAGTATTTGGTCCATTTCATCCTCTAAATATTAACCGATCTTTCCCAAAAACAATAGGGGTCTTCATTGGACAGAACCCATCCTACATGCAAAATTTCGTGAAGTTTGGTCCGCGGCGTTGCAAACTCTTGGGGCTGCACAAAGCTATAATACCCTGACAGCATAGTTATGTAGGGTATAAAAACTCCAGTCTTCTTATAGTCCTTGAAAGATATTTTTAAATAAGCCTGGCTTATTATACTTACTTACTTAGGTGGCTTGTTACAGAACGGTTGTTCCATAAGAAGAGCTGAAAAAAGATTTCCAAGCGCTTCGATCTTGTGCGCATCTCCTCCAATTTGAATGACCACGTCCCAAGATGTTGTTTTCTAGTTGGTATTTCCATCTGATTCGTGGCCTTTCCCTTCTACGGGAACCATCAGTAGGCTCGCTCTTGTATACCTTTTGAGCTGGGGCATTCTCATTCATTCGCACAACATGGCCTAGCCATTGTAGCTACTGCAGCTCAATGCGACTGACTAGGTAGTTAAAGATGTCGATGTCCGCTAATATATTGTAAAGCTCATGGTTCATTCGACGCCGATATTCACCGTCGATGCAGATCGGTCCGTAGATCTTTCGGATAATTTTTCTTTCTCATCTGCTTGCGCAAGTACCCATGCTTCAGATCCATATAACAGCACGGGTAGTATCAGCGTCTTGTAAAGTGTGAGTTTGGTCTGGCGGGAGGTAGCCTTGTTTCTAAACTGCTTTCTTACTGCCAGATCCACTTTGGCAGACTCCTTTTCAATTTGTTCAAAGGTGGCTGTTACTGCTCGCAATGTTCGACCCATTATATCGATGTCATCGGCGTAGGCGAGTAATATGTTTGGAGTACAGAGTGCCATTTCTTTTCACCTTTGCGTCTCGTATGACATTTTCCAGCAGGATGTTAAAAAGGTCACACGACAAACTATCACCTTGTCTGAATCCTCGTTCGGTATTGAAGGGCTTTGATAGGTCCTTACCAACTTTAACTTGTGTCACTTAAAGTTATCCTGTCACTTAAAGTTATCCTGCCGTATTAATTTTGCCGGAATGCCGAACGTAGACATGGATTTAAACACCTCTATACGGATAAGGCTGGTGAATGCGGCGAATAGGTGGTATGTGTCGATGTGTTTTTCGGAGGTCTTTTCCAGGATTTGGCTCAGAGTGAAAATCTGGTCATTGGTGGATTTGCCAGGTTTGAAGCCGCATTGGTATGGTCCAAAAATGTCATTGACCATTCGCTTCAATCGTTCACACAGCACACTGGATAGCACTTTATGTGCGATGGGAAGAAGGCTAATTCCTCTAGCCAAATTGTACTAATCAGCTGGGACATGCTCCTGACCAGCATCTGACCACCAGTCTTGAATAGTTCGGCTGATAACCCGTCGGTTCCTGCTGCTTTACTGTTCTTAAGCCGATTAATTGCTTTTATGACCTCATCTCGACTAGGTATACACTCTGTACCATCATTTCTTAGTGGTTCTGGGGTATCTTCTTCACCGCCACTATTTGATACCACAAGCTTTTCAGAAGGCTCCTTCTAGATCCTTAACACGCTGTCTGTATCTGTCACCTGGTTTCCTTCTACATTTCTAAAGGAGGATGTGCCTTCGGTTTGGTGTTTTACTCGTTGGTAAAATTTCAGGACTTCGTTCTGACTCCTGTACATCTCGATTTGCTCACGCTCACGTTTTCTTGTTCTTTTTTTTTTTGAAAATACGTTTCACCTTCTCTCCTTTTCTCCCGATAATCTCCATCACGTTACGTGTTGCTACTGTCTGCAGGTTTGCCCTATAAGCTGCGTTTTTCACATCAGTAGCATTACGACACTCCTGATCGTACCATAAATTTCTTGGTGGGGGTTTTTGGTACCCAAGTGTTTGTAGGGAGTGGGCAATTCTTTGCCATTGTGCTTCTGTGCTATTATCGGGACAAGAAGTGCTTTCTTCAAGCAGATGATTAAGTTGAGCGGAGTAGGCCTCGGCTAAATGTTGTGTTTTCAGCTTTTCGACGTCGAGTTTCCGTGTTGTGTTAGAACGCACCTTTGCTGCAACATTAAGACGGGTGCGTACCTTTGCTGCCACAAGGTAATGGTCGGAATCGATATTCGCTCCTGGGATCGATCGAACATCTAATACACTGGATGAATGCCTTCCGTCTATAACAACATGATCAATTTGATTTCTCGTTGCTTGATCAGGAGAAATCCAGGTGGCTTTGTGTATATCGAGATGCTTGAATCTGGTGCTGCTAACTACCATGCTTCTTATAGTCTTTGAAAAAATATACTTAAAAAATCGTTGCTTCTGGTAGTCCAAGAAAAAATATTTATTAATAAATACACGCTTCTTATAGTCCTTGAAAAAATATTCTTAAATAATCCACATATTTTTATTCACCCTGCTTACGAATATGTACGCAACAGATATTTTCAATCTTTCTCATACCCATCACTAACTAACACACAAACACATCTGCAAACATTAAGGATAATAAATGCACATTCATGTTTTCGACGATATACTGTTGCGGAGAGAGAGAGACACGAAAAGAAAACTCCATTTCTGAAAACCGATTCATTTATCTTGGTACTGATGGATAGAAATGAAGGAAAACGAAAATGAAAAACTTCACTTGAACATTGTGGTTAGCCAATTCAAATGAAAGAAAGCAATAAACGACTAACGCCAAGACGGACGGATAGAGAGAGAGATCCAAGACAGAATGTACATTCCATCAAATGCAGTACCATATATTTATTGTAGAATCCCATCTTATTCTTCCTGTTCATCTGCCTTTATATTTGCATTTAAAATGCCAAGATTTTTGTGGTTACAAAGCCACACTGGCAACTGCAACCGAAAAACTAATTCGTCAGCCAAATTCCATTTAAATTAAACAAAGCTGAAGCTGGCAAGTTTTGCACTAAATGAAGTGAACACAAAATCATAAATTTTGAGGAAGTTGTAATAAGAAAAACAAAAACGGTATTCAAAACAATTTGACAAAAATAACGTGGAAGTAAATGGGACCAGCTAATATCAGACTGTGACAAATTTATGCTGATTTGATACGTATGCATAGGAAAACCAGTAAGGAAAGTAGTAAAGTCGGACTGGGCCGACTATATGATACCCTTCACCACTTTGGTTATATTCAACAGATGTATCCTAAGATGTATCCTATCGATGCACCAATTACATAAAACCGGACGAAAATATATATGGGAGCTACATTTAAATCTGAACCGATTTTCACGAAATTTAGCTCACGTCATTCTAAACTTAATTCAGTACGCTATGACAAATTTCGTGCAAATGGAATGATTTTCAAAGACTTTGGTGCACCATTTACCTAAAATCGGGCGACTATATATATGGGCAATATTGCCAATTTTTTAACATAGCTGAAGCGGAGGTTCACCCCTTTATAACTCGAGAACTACTTAAGTATATTGAAAAAAGTGAATAGTTTTGGGTTAATTGATCTGTCGTTGCAAACTGTTCATGATATTGACCTCCAAACTTTATTTTGGTGGAAGCTGTGTCTACTTTAATGTAAAAAAATGTGTAAAAACAGGTTGAGGCGAACCAGTTTTTTTATGTTCTCTATCGTTTTGTGACTAAGCCACTTATTGCACGGTCTTCGTTTCAAAAAAAAACTAGAAGCCAAGAAAATGGGGACTACGCCCCTTATGTATCATTTTTCAAAATTTTAACTGCATCTACATTTAAATGGCGCTGACATTTTGAAGCTCGATTTTGAGTGTTTTTTTAATTTTACTTCTAGCTTTAATACGCAAACAGGAATTTATAAAAATCGATTATAAGATTATTGTAGTCGCGATTCTGCGTAATTTGATATTCACTTTGTGTATGTAGTATGCACAGCTTCAGAGTAATACTCATCCGAAGGTGCGAATTTTGTGCGATCAAATTTCTAAAAAACCTATTTTTCAGGCCAAATTTTTAGATCTGTCATCTGAATGATATGGGTACCCGCGATAAATAAGGTTTTTTACGTTTCGGATGATATAAAATCTTCTTCGTGAAAATCCATCTACTAGAACGGCGGGAACTGGCCTTCCAAAAACACGAAATTTTGCAGAAAATATTTTTGAAAATATCGCGGATCTATTGGCGTCTTCTGTGGATCATTTCCGCTTCAATAAATGACTTCATACGGATTTTGATCTTTTTCAAAAAGAGAACTTTAAAAACTTCAGCCGAAAGAGAGATGTACCCAATTTATCTCAAAAATAGTGTGAGGTGGCACATCCATGGTTCTTAATGGACCACATTGAAATCGGTATAGATCAATGTATTTTTTTAGGGTGCACACCGAAATCGGATGCGCGTTAATGGCATATCGAGTTTTCGGAAATTATTCGCGTTTTACGAGTTTTTGGGTACTTCAATGCAGCGTGTGGCACATCTTAGCCGTCAAATGAAATTTCGCAAAATAGATATGGATTGGAAGATAAACTTCAGTACTTCCTGGAAACCGCATGCGCATCAAATGATTTTGAGAATTACGCGATTTAGACACAATTTAAAATGTATATTTCATAATATCATTTTATTTTAAGATTTATTCCTATTTATAGAACCCCAGATTAATCGGAATGGTCTTGATATAATCCGCAAGGCGTATACTTATACACAAAAAGTGATTATTTTTATATATGTCAATTTTTCGGCGAAATTCGGGTAAAATAGCAGAATAACCCCAACATTTTTTCTGAAAATTCTTGTATACAATTAAAAAAATAAATATGATGACATTATTTTTTCGAACCAAAAACAAATATTTTTCCTCAATATCTTGATTTGTTGTCGCTGTGATTTAGAAACCGCTACACGGACTTGTGTGATTTTGATATCATTTGATTCACCATGGTGTTTAGATTATGTAGATATTTTTAAATTAATTTTTAGGTGTGTGTATGTCATTAATATAATGAAAATATTGATGTAATCTGTTATATTTTTTCATATTTCGCGAATATGTGCAACTTTATCGTGATTATTATAATATATTCATATTCTTACTTTACGGAGGAAGATATATATCAATGATTTTGGTCAATATAATAAACGGCGTAATTTTATGATTTTTTCTTATGCCCAAAATTAAAACCTCGATAACTTTTGCGCGCATCAACCAAAAATTTGATCGCGAACGGTTTCGGAGTCAGAACATTTTTCTCTATATGTGTACCAAAAATCCTAGATGTGCCACAAAAACAAAAAAGCTGATTTTTTGAAAATGGAATATTAAAAAATTGTCAATATTGCCCATATATGGGAGCTTCATATACATCTGAACCGATTTTTATGAAACTTGGCACACATTATTATAGACGCAATTCAGCACGCTATGCCAAATTTCGTGCAAAGATATATAGGGTCTTAAAAGCACCAATTACCTTAAATCGGATAAAAATATATGTGGAATCTATATCCAAATTTCAACCGATTTCAACGAAACTTTTCACAGGTTGGGTTACAGTACGTTTACATTTAACCGGATTTCGTTAACCCAGTGGGTTTCAATTGTCAATTCCATTGTATATATTTCAAATAAATCCTCATAATGTAGGTTAACCCGGTAAAAAGTTCTAATGTACAAGGAGTTGTATACTAATTTCAGTACGTTTTTTTCTTTCAATCATACATTGGTTCCTTGGTGTGTCAATTACTTAAAATCAATCGATCTATGCAATATTAGAACTTTGGTACATTATTTACATGAAATCTGACGGAAATATATATATATATATATATATCTTAATCTGAACCGATTTTCACCAAACTCAGCACACATCATTCCAGGAAGCTTGGCATAAAGCACTCTAGGCTCTATTAAGAACGTTATGCCAAATTTCGTGCAAATCGAAATATATATAGGGACTTTGGTGCATCACTTACATAAAATCGGACGATACTATATATTGGAGCTATATCTAAATCTGGACCGATTTTCACGAAACTTGGCAGACATCACTCTAAGCTCAATTCAGTACGTTATGCCAACTTTCTTGCCAATCGAAAGGGACTTTGGTGCACAATTTACCTTAAATCGGACGAAAATATATATGGGAGCTATATCTAAATCTGAACCGATTTTTCTCAATTTCAATAGGGTTCGTCCCTGGGCTAAATAAGTGAACTGTGCCAAATTTCATCCAAATCGGATCATAAATGCGACCTGTACTTTGTTCACAAAAATACATGGACGGACAGACGGACGGACGGACAGACGGACATGCGTAAATCGACTCAGAAAGTGATTCTATGCATATTCTCAAAAGTAACTATGGGTCTATCTCCATTCCTTTTGCCTGTTACAAACATATGCACAAATACATAATACCCTGTACCACAGTGTGGTGAAGGGTATAATTAGATGCGCGAACTATAACTTGCCTCGCTTGTATATGCATCTGACTATGTCGATGTCCGAGAATAGATGGTATAGCTCATGGCTCATTCGGCCGCAATATTCACCATTGACCCATAGATCTTCCGAAGAATTTTTCTCTTATACACTTCAAGTGCTGCATCATCTGCTTGCGCGTTTTGGTGTTTTACTCGTTGGTTAAATGTCCGTTTCTCCTCTGTTTCACATCTGTAGCACTTCTGATCGTTCAATGGGTTTCCTGATGGTGGTTTTTGGTACCCAAGTGTTGTTTTTGCTGCTGTTTGTAGGGAGTGAGCAATTCTTTATAATTGTGCTTCTATATTATTATCGAGAAAATGGTGATTTCGTCAAACAAGTGGGTACGTTGAGCGGAGTAGCCTCTGCTATTTTCGTTTCTTTTTCACAGTAGGAGTGGTTTTCCGGGTGTGGGTAACCAATTTTTATACCCACACTGTGGTACATGGTATTATGTCTTTGTGCATATGTTTGTAACAGGCAAACGGAAACGAGGAACTATATTTTAGATATAGCTTCTATATCTGACCAAATTAAAAATTTAGTATCGCTTGCAGAATGGCATATTTATTGATCCAATTTAATTTTACTGGTCCTTTAAAAATGCGACCTCTGTTGAATATACCCAAAGTGGTGAAGGGTATCATATAGTCGGCTCCGTCCGACTTTACTACTTTTTTACTTGTTTATGTTGTTGTTGTAGCAGCACTATTGCTTTTACACAATGGTCTATGGTGACAGACGTTGACCGAGTATAACTCGGGTCGTTGCAGATCGTAGACTTTTTTTATAGTTCCTATGGGTGAACTTGCGGCACATATCAGCTTTCAATTTATGAAGAAAATAGCTACCCCAGGTGACACCGCGGGGAGGTCCGTATCCACAATTGAAATTAAAATCGATCGGAAATTGTCTAAAACGGATTTGGTCAAAAGAAACAAAGGGTACAAAACATTTTAATTCTAGCATTGTACATAGCTCTCAGTAGCCATAAATATGAGAGTATAAATAACGTCGAAGGAATATTACACAGTCGCTGTTGATTGAGATTACCCCAAAAAATTCGTCACTGGTGCTGAATCATAAATATATCGCTATGATATTGAAACCAATGCTTAATCATACCAAGTGTTCCTTGCCACAAGATTTTACGTTTAAAAAGGGATATTGCCCTGAATAGTTTTTAGCAATATTTTTTTTACAAAATTCAAAGTTGAATAATTACGACAAGAGTGCGTCGTTGAATTTAAATTCTCGTGTCCGATAATTAAGAGGCATTTATTCTACAATCATACATTCCATATTGCATGAATATCTATAAGAGTCCTTAAGAAAACAACCAAATCCAAGGAAATTTGTTCTTCGAAACTAATGGATGATTGATTTTGAGTGGTACTCTATAAGTTGTTTGCCTGAAGACTTCGAAGAACAGGAAAAAACGATGTGGAATTGCAAGTGGGGTGCATATGGAGTACAGATCCCGTACCAGCCCATTTTCGCATTCTTATAGAGAGATACCGTTGCATCAGTACTTTGATCCATTTTGTAGCATTATTCGACCAAAGTTGCTATAGTTTGGCAACCTGGATTGAAATTTAATTGCCAAGAAAGTGTTTTCAAACCGAAGGCATTTTCCAAAAAATGAGAAATATTCCAAAGAATAATAATATCGTGTTCTTCCGTTACCCTTGGTAATTACATGAAATCATGTTACATCATTGAGTATATTTCAAATGTAAAAAAATAATGTAAGGTTCCCATAAAAGCTGTCCTTAGTATTTCAAATATAATTACCAAGTTCTGTAATCTCATTTGAAGGTAAATTCCTAGACATCATAAAAAAGATTTGCAAGGAGAATAATTAAAAACCAGTGAGCGGAGCAGTATAGTTGGACGGGCCGACCCTACACAACTTCCATGAAAATCTAACTCTCTGTGGTTCTATATTCTGAGATTGGGCAATATTTCGCGATATTTGCTTTTGACTGGCTAGAGGTCAACAAATGTTACTAATAACTAGTACAGCCCCTCTAATTACTTGTCCAGATTCTCTTCACCGTGGGTTGTGTCGTGATCTTCGGCTTTCGACTCGAAAAGTACAAAAAATTAAGTTTTCGGTCCACTTCATCCGAAAAATTATTATTTGATCATCACCTAACATTTTAGGTGTTGTCCTTGACCATAACTGGAACCTCATGGAACATTTCAAAGCGATCAGCGCTATATTTCCGCCCTCCAGTGTGGTAATAGGTTACTAAATAATATATGAATAGGTAAGCACCTGTAAATATTTAAGTATAATTCCCGCCTCCGAGTAACTACGACAATATAATTGGTATCAATTTAAAGGCCCACCACTCCTCTTCGATATACTATCAACTTCTCGGGTCTATGTCCTTCAGTGGTAAATATATACGCTATAGTATACAAATTTTGTCATTTTTCACACAAAAGTTAGGGTCCATTTGACCCGCTAAATATTGACCGATCTTGATTAAAACAGGCATGCTTATTCTTTGGCCAGATCCCCTTCTCCATGCAAAAATTCGTGTTGTTTGGGCCATAATTGAGGCCTCTGGAGCGACCAGAAAAACCGACAAAAATAAGGTTTATGGTCCATTTCATCCCCTAAATATTAACCGATCTTTTCCAAAAACAATAGGGGTCTTCATTGGCCAGAACCCATCCTACGGACGGACGGACACACATGTCTAGATCGACTCAGCTAGTCGAGATATGACGATCGATATACTTAAAAGTGGGTCTAGGACCAATATTTCGCGGCGTTACAAACTTTTGGGGCTGCACAAAGCTATAATACCCTGACAACATAGTTGTGTAGGGTATAATTACAATAATTTTAAATGCTTCCGAAAGGAAGCAGTACCACCTACAATATCGCTTATTTATTTTATTAAAATTAAAAAAAGAAATCACTAACAACTATAAAAACAAAAATTTAAAATACAATAATTTTTTGTAACTTCCATTAATCAATCAATGCTTATTGATTTTATACTTTTTTTCTCATCGCCTTGATATGTGTTTGCATGAACGCAATGGAATAATTGAAAATATTTTCAAGTTGTAATTTGGTTACTGCATTTGTCAAACTTTTTTTGTTGCTGCTGCTGCTGTTGTTGTTGTTTAATTTGTTTTCCTTGTTACATCACACTTAATAATTATATAATCAATTAATTAGTCAATCAATAAAAAAATGTTCTATCCCCCCGCAGTTATTGTTTTAATTGGCAATTGCATCAGGCAATTGTTGTTGTTGTTACAAGTTGATGGAATAATGATGATTGTATGCGGTTGTATATGTGCGTGTGAGTGCAAATTGCATTGTTGTACAACTGAATGTACATTGAGAGTATACGTGATATTTAATCGCTCTTTATTCTGTTGTGTACACGCCCGTAAGTACTGCAGTTGGTTTTACTGATATTGATTTTCCTCTCTCTCACTCACTCGCTCTCTTGCGTTCGACCCTAAAGCCAAAAGGTTCATTCGAATTTAATCGAAGTTAAATGGAAGTAAATAATGGCGAAAATATCTTTTTTATAAATCCACGCCTCAGTTGGCTGGCCCTTGAAAAATTCTTTAATATTCTTTAATAAATCCACGCCTCAGTTGGCCCTTGAAAAATATTCTTTAATAAATCCACGCCTCAGTTGGCCCTTGAAAAATATTCTTTAATAAATCCACGCCTCAGTTGGCCCTTGAAAAATATTCTTTAATAAATCCACGCCTCAGTTGGCCCTTGAAAAATATTCTTTAATAAATCCACGCCTCAGTTGGCCCTTGAAAAATATTCTTTAATAAATCCACGCCTCAGTTGGCCCTTGAAAAATATTCTTTAATAAATCCACGCCTCAGTTGGCCCTTGAAAAATATTCTTTAATAAATCCACGCCTCAGTTGGCCCTTGAAAAATATTCTTTAATAAATCCACGCCTCAGTTGGCCCTTGAAAAATATTCTTTAATAAATCCACGCCTCAGTTGGCCCTTGAAAAATATTCTTTAATAAATCCACGCCTCAGTTGGCCCTTGAAAAATATTCTTTAATAAATCCACGCCTCAGTTGGCCCTTGAAAAATATTCTTTAATAAATCCACGCCTCAGTTGGCCCTTGAAAAATATTCTTTAATAAATCCACGCCTCAGTTGGCCCTTGAAAAATATTCTTTAATAAATCCACGCCTCAGTTGGCCCTTGAAAAATATTCTTTAATAAATCCACGCCTCAGTTGGCCCTTGAAAAATATTCTTTAATAAATCCACGCCTCAGTTGGCCCTTGAAAAATATTCTTTAATAAATCCACGCCTCAGTTGGCCCTTGAAAAATATTCTTTAATAAATCCACGCCTCAGTTGGCCCTTGAAAAATATTCTTTAATAAATCCACGCCTCAGTTGGCCCTTGAAAAATATTCTTTAATAAATCCACGCCTCAGTTGGCCCTTGAAAAATATTCTTTAATAAATCCACGCCTCAGTTGGCCCTTGAAAAATATTCTTTAATAAATCCACAGTTGGCCCTTGAAAAATATTCTTTAATAAATCCACGCCTCCGTTGGCCCTTGAAAAATATTCTTTAATAAATCCACGCCTCAGTTGGCCCTTGAAAAATATTCTTTAATAAATCCACGCCTCAGTTGGCCCTTGAAAAATATTCTTTAATAAATCCACGCCTCAGTTGGCCCTTGAAAAATATTCTTTAATAAATCCACGCCTCAGTTGGCCCTTGAAAAATATTCTTTAATAAATCCACGCCTCAGTTGGCCCTTGAAAAATATTCTTTAATAAATCCAAAAATATTCTCAGTTGGCCCTTGAAAAATATTCTTTAATAAATCCACGCCTCAGTTGGCCCTTGAAAAATATTCTTTAATAAATCCACGCCTCAGTTGGCCCTTGAAAAATATTCTTTAATAAATCCACGCCTCAGTTGGCCCTTGAAAAATATTCTTTAATAAATCCACGCCTCAGTTGGCCCTTGAAAAATATTCTTTAATAAATCCATGCCTCAGTTGGCCCTTGAAAAATATTCTTTAATAAATCCAAAAATATTCTCAGTTTGGCCC
>NW_026877159.1:0-21255 GCF_032173495.1 Musca vetustissima | reverse complement strand
TCATACATTTTAGAGTACAAGTACATTTTTGGCGATAACTCAAAAATTTCGAAAGCTACTTCCACAAAATGTATAGAAATATTAAAGAGAAGAATTTTCTCTTTCATAATTAAGCTTTTTCTGGTGAAAAAACACAGCTATCACAGAAGTTATGTCCCCTAGAATATTAATACGCAAAAATAACATGGAATTGGAATTTTTGAGTAATGGTATATTTTGCGTGATATCTCGAAAAGTTGGTCAGCTATATACACTAAATTTATATCAGAATTAAAGATAAGATGTTTCTCTATATCTTTTCATGATATTTTGCTTGGAAATACGGGATATTTCTATAGTTATGATCTCTAAAACATCAGTACGAAAATTTTTTCAAAATCTTTAAATTCTGAGTACTTGTAAATTTTTGGCGATATCTCAAAAATTTCTTTAGCTTCATCTAGGAAATTTGCTTCAGAATGAAAGACTGGGTAATTCTCTATCTCACTAACGTTTTTCCTCGAGAAAAGTTGATAAATGTCAAAGTTATGGCCCCTAGAACATCGATACGCAAAAATAATAGGAAGTTGCGTTTTTTGAGTAATTGTACATTTTTCATGATATCTCTGGAATTTTGCTCCGACACATCCATATATATCATATTAGCTTCGAAGTAAGAACCTTCCTCTTCCAATATCAATTTATTTCATTCAGAAATTCCCATTAGTTCGGAAGTTATGGCCCCGAGAAGCTGACTACGGAAAGAATGACCAAATAGTAAACATATTGGTTACTTGGGTATTTTTGCGATTACTCGGGTATTCGTACAACTATACGAAATTTTTCAGTATTAAATGCAAGCTTTGGAAATTCTCCTTAAAATAAATAACTATTTTGTAGAGAAAAATCCAGCAATTTCAAATGTATTAACCCTAGAAATTGTATACACAAAAAATGCCGAAAATTGATAATTTTAAGTACTTGGTTATTTGTAACGATTACTCGGGTATTTGAACAGTTTTCCCGAAAAAAGTTTGAACTAAATCTTTGATTAAATATTTCTCTTTAAAATAGCAAACTATTTGGTCCAAAAAAAATCCATTAATTAAAAATTTATGAACCTTACATACTCTATATGAAAAATTCTGAAAAATGGGTATATTTAAGTATATGTGTATATGTACCGATTACTCGGGTATTTGATAAGCTATGTTAAAAAAACTTGTTTTCAAATTAAATATTAGATATCAAACTTCAGAAAATGGTGTGATTTGATTAAGAAAAATCTGTTTGTTTAAAAGTTATGACCTCTAACGTACATTTTGGGAAAATTCTCAAAAACAGAAATCTTTGGGTACTTGTGTATTTTTCCCGATTATTCGGGTATTTGTGGAGCTACATTAACAAAACATATTTTAAATGGACGATGGGGTAGACAGCTTCAAATATTCGTTTGGTTGATCATGAAAAGATAATTACTGCCAAAGTTGTGGCCCTTGGAAATCCGTTACTGAAGAAATATTGAAAATTGAGTGTTTTGGGTACTTGTGTATTTTTCCGATTATTCGGGTATTTGTACTACTACGTTAACAAATTATATTTTAAATGAAAGAAGAGGTATGTAGCTTCAAATAGTCTTTTGGTTGATCAAAACCCTGTTCTTATTTCCAAAGTTATGGCCTCTGAATTTGGTTACGGAAAAAATCTCGAAAACTGAAAATTTTGGGTACTTGAATTTTTTTTACCGATTACTCGGGTATTTGTGAAACTATATCAAAGAGTATTATTTCAAATTAAAGATAAGGTATATAGCTTCAACTATTCGTT
This sequence comes from Musca vetustissima, assembly GCF_032173495.1. Classification (NCBI taxonomy): domain Eukaryota; kingdom Metazoa; phylum Arthropoda; class Insecta; order Diptera; family Muscidae; genus Musca; species Musca vetustissima. The sequence goes on along the minus strand of NW_026877159.1, from coordinate 19,449 downwards.
TGATTGATCATGAAATCACAATTACTGCCAAAGTTATGGCCCCTAGAGTTTGGTTACTGAAAAAATCTCGAAAGCGGGATATCAGGAGTACTTGTGTATTTTTTACGATTATTCGGGTATTTGTGAAGTTATGTTAATGAATTATATTTTAAATTCAAGGTGAAGTATACAGCTTAAAATATGCTTTTGGTTGAACATGAAACCATAATTACGGCAAAAGTTATGGCCCCTGGAATTTGGTTACTGAAAAATCTCGAAAACGGAATATCTTGGGTACTTGTGTATTTTTCCCGATTTTTCGGGTATTTGTGAAGCTATGCTAACAAATTATCTTTTAAGTTAAAGATAAGATTTATAGCATCAAATGCTCGTTTCGTTGATCATGAAATCTTGATTACAGCCAAAGTTGTGATCCCTAGAAGTCGGTTACTGAAAATGTTTCGAAACCTGAATTTCTTGTGTACCTGGTTACTTTTCCTGATTATTCGGGTATTTGTGAAGCTATGTTAACTATGTTATATCTTAAATTAAAGGTGAGCTATACAGCTTCAAATATGCTTTTGATTGAACATGAAACCAGAAATACCGCCAAAGTTATGACCTCTGGAAATCGGTAACTTAAAAAATTTCGAAAACGGGATATCTTGGTTACTTGTGTATTTTCCCTATTATTCGGGTATTTGAGAAGGTATGTTAATAAATTATATCTTAAATTAAAGGTGAGGTACGTAGGTTCAAATATTGTTTTGGTTGATCATGAAACCATCATTAGTGCCCAAGTTGTGACCCCTGGAAATTGGTTACTGAAAAAAGTCAAAAATGTAGTTTCTGAAACAATCTCGAAAATGGGATATCTTGGGTACTTGGGCATTTTCTCCGATTATGGGGATATTTGTAAAGGCATGTTAACCAAACCTTGATTGGAATTAAAGATAAGACTGACATCTATAAATGCCGTGTAATTTGGTTCAGAAATATTGGCTAGATCAAAAGTTATGGCCTCTGCAAATCGATAACTGAAAATATGTGGAAAACTTAACATTTTTATGTACTTCCGTATTATTGGGAGAACTTGCGTATTTTGGCAGATATATTTAAGGAACAAATTAATTAGGAAGATTTACATGTTAAATGTCTGTTTATTTTTCAAAACATCGGAAATTTTATTTTAATACGGAAATCTTAATGTTCTCTCATCCAACCATCTTAAGGCCTATTAATTTATTTTTATTATTTTTAATTGTCAAGATTTCCAACAGCTTCTCGGCTAATCTTCTCACTCCCAAAAAACAAAATGTTGCTATGACAGCATAAAAAAATAACAACAACATCTTTCGTACCCATCTGAAAAAATCTAGGAAAAAAATCAGCCTGTTGACAGTTCCATTTTTATGGTCGTCGTCGTAATGTAATCGTCGCCATCGTCTGCTGCACTGATGCTTGGCTGGCTGACTTGACTGACTGGTTGGCTGACGACATGTGGTGGTCTCTCTCTGTTTGTCTGTCCAATTCATCCGCCACTTGGAGTATTTCGTAGAATATTTATATATAAATATATATGTGTGTAAGACTCGTGCTGCAGCATGTAATTATTTTTGGGATCAAGTTGCAAATTTGTTGTTGCAATTCGAGTTTTTGTTTTATTTTTCTGATGTGAGGAAGATGATTTTTTTCTCTCTGTAAGCAAAAAATAATTTTTCCGGTTCAACAAATTTGACATACTTTGGTTTTGTGTTATGTTTTTCTTTTCGTAACAGATTTTCTGACGTCTTTTCGGTTGTAAACTTGAATACGTCAATCTGCTGCTGGAGGGAGGAAGAGGGAATTTTTGGTGTGCTGGAGGATTGGGATGTTGAGAATTTAAATCAAATATTTATTCATTGGGGAGATTCTATGAAGGGCATAGTTTTATATATCACTAAGTACCCCGTTCTCCGTAGAATTATAGGCTTTTTAGAGCATTTGGAAGTGCCAGAACATCGTGGAACTATTTCCTTTTTGTGGTCAATTCCTCCGTTTGTTAGAATTGTCACAATAAATTCAGTGATTTTTTTCCACAGACAAAATACCGTTTTAGTTTAAGACCTTCTGAACACGTTGGGCGCCAATAGTTGGTAACAATTTGTCGATCTTATTCTGTGCTCTTTTTCCTGCTAAGACCAATTCCCACATTTGTCAAAATTATCCTGATAATGGAAATCATTTCCGTTACAGATAAGCTCCAGCTCCTTTTTGAGACTCTCAATTCATGTTGGGCGCCAATTGTTGGCAACTCTTCGTCTAGCCCCTCTCCTCCTAAGAGATCAATTCTTCACTCCGCAAATATTTCAATGACAATGGAAATTTTTCTGCCACAGATCAACCCTATTTTTGAGACCCTCAATTCATGTTGGGCGCCAATTGTTGGCAACTCTTTGCCTGGTTTTTTTTCCCGATTTTCCTCTTAAGGCAAATATTTTCATTGTAAAGGAAATAATTTCTGTCACAGATATATCGGAGCGATTTTGGATACCCTCAATTCATGTTGGGCGCCAATTGTTGCCAACGACATTTGTTCGCAACTCTTCGCCTGGTTTTTTGGAGTGCCTTCCACTTTTTGATATGCCAATCCTTTCGTCGTAGAATTACAGGGATAAAAAATATTATTTTCGGATTCGCATAAGATCAGGTAATTTTGCTGACCCCTAATTGGGCGCCAATTGATGACAATATTTTGAGAATTTGCCCCCTTTGAAGCCCATGTTAATGTAGATGAACCTCAATTGGCCGCCAATGCCCTTCCGAATATAAAAATAAAAATATTTCAGAACCAATTCGTGTCGAAGAATTATAAGGTTTCTGGTTTCACATTGGTCGCCAATTTTAAATATCCCACTTCCGAAGTAAATTATTCACAAAAGTGATTTTTTTTTGGTACTCAATTCATTCAGAGATTTTTTATGATAAAAATAAAAATTAGTCACGGACTTTAAAATACGCCAGGCAATTTTTAAGACCATTCATTGAGCGCCATTTGCTGGCAATATTTGCGGTATTTCTTACTTCTGATGCCTATATGACTGTTATGGTACCCAATTGATTTTCAATGCGTGTAAGATTGTAAGAAAATTCTTTCAGACCCAATTCGGAACCTTTTTACATTGGGCGCCAATTTCAAAGTTGCTTCTTTTGATGTAAATTTGACACTGAAAAGTGGAAGACAACTTAGACCTCGGCTACTTCAGAATGTCAATAAAAAAAAGGATGATGATCTTCTAATATTAACATTGGATTTTTGAAGTCCCACATTGGGCGCCAATTCCTAACATTATTAGGAAAATTTCTTTCTTCGGAAGTCTAGTTAACTGCTACGGTACCCAATTGACTTGCAATGCATGTACAATTGTAAGAAATTTATTTCAGACCCAATTCTGTGATTCTTTCACATTGGGCGCCAATTTTAAAGTGCCTTCTTTTGAAATAAATTTGACACTAAAAAGGTGGCAGACTATCTAGACCTTGGTTACTTTAGAATGGTAATGAAAAAAATGATATTCTAATATAAACATTTGATTTTTGAAGTCCCACGTTGGGCGCCAATTGCTAAAAGTATTGAAAGAATTTTCTTCTTCTGAAGTCTAGTTGACTGCTATGGTACCCAATGGACTTGCAAAGCATGTACAAATGTAAGAAATTTTTTTCAGACCCAATTGGGATCTTGTTCCACATTGGGCGCCAATTTCAAAGTTGCTTCGTTTGAAGTAAATTTAACCCAAAAACAGTGACAGTCTACATAGACCTTGGTTACTTCAGAATGGTAATGAAAAAATGGTGATGATCTTCTAATATAAATATTTGATTTTTAGAAGTTCCACATTGGGCGCCAATTGCTGACATTATTGGGAGAATTTCCTTCTCTGAAGTCTAGTTGACTATTATGGTACCCAATACACTTGCAATGCATGTACAATTGTAAGAAATTTATTTCAGAACCAATTCGGAACTTTTTCCGAAATTGGCGCCCAATGTGAACAAATTTCGAAAAAGTTGGAGAACCCTTGATTGGGCGCCAATTCATAAATATCTAGCGAATTTCCCTCACACATCGCCCTTTTAAGCCTTCAGAAGTAACAGCATTTGCCAAATAAATATCACTTGGACTCGTCTACAGTTACACGTTGGGCGCCACTTTCAAAATTTCTTTTTTCTGACTCCAATGAGCCATAGAAGTGACTGCTAATTGCGGAAGTAGTAAGAAATATTGATGGTTTCTTTCCTCAAAAAGAAAAAAATATCTACCGTTACTCGTTGGGCGCCAGTTTCATAATTCTTCCGGAAGTAATAGGAAAGATAGATGGTTTCTTTCTTAAAAAAAAAAAAAAATTAGAGAACCCTTCATTGGACGCCAATTCATGGATATATTTAGCGAATTTCCTTCATCGGGAGCCTATGTGACTTTTGTGAACCCCCGTCGCCCTTTAAAGCCTTTAGAAGTAAAAGCATTAGCCAAATAAATATTTCACTTTGACTGGTCTTTCGCTACACGTTGGGCGCCACTTTCAAAATTGTCTTTTTCGGACTCTAATAATTAATAATTCTTGCGGAAGTAATAGGAAAGATAAATGGTTTCTTTACCAAAAAGAAAAATTTGCAGAACCCTTGATTGGACGCCAATTCATGGAAATAGTTAGCGAATTTCTATCTCCCATAACCTATGTGACTTTTGCGAAACCCAGTCGCCCTTAAAAGCCTTCAGAAGAAACAGTAATTGCCAAATAAAAATGCCACTTAACGCATTTGACTGGTCTACCGTTACACGTTGGGCGCCACTTTCAAAATTTCCCACTTTTCTTCCTGTAATGTCTCATATAAATGTCTATTAATGGCTTCATAGGTCTTGCGGAAGTAATAGGAAAGAATTGATGGTTTCATTCCCAAAAAAAGAAAAATTTGCAGAACCCTTGATTGGGCGCCAATTCATGGAAATAGTTAGCGAATTTCTATCTCCCATAGCCTATGTGGCTTTTGTGAATCCCAGTAACCCTTTAAAGCCTCCAGAAGTAATAGGATTTGCAAAATAAATATTTCACTTGGACTGGTCTTCCGTTACACATTGGGCGCCACTTTCAAAATGTCCCCCTTTCTGTCCCTAATGTCTCATATATATGAAAATTAATGGCTTCATAATTCTTGCGGAAGTAATAAGAAAAGATAGATGGTTTTTATTCCCAAAAAGGAAAATTTGGAGAACCCTTCATTGGGCGCCAATACATAGACTGGGGTTCACAATAGCCTATGTGACTTTTGTGAACCCCCGTCACCCTTTAAAGCCTTTAGAAGTAAAAGCATTAGCCAAATAAATATTTCACTTGGACTAGTCTTCCATTACACGTTGGGCGCCACTTTCAAAATTTCCCTTTTCTGACTCCAATGACTCATATAAATGCCTATTAAGGGCTTCATAATTCCTGGGGAAGAACAAGGACAAATATAATGGTTTCTTAACTGAAAAATTGTTGGGTCCTTGATTGGGCGCCAATTGATTGATATTTTGTAATTAAATTTATTTTTTTTTTATTTATTTATTTATTTTTTTTTTTTGTTCCCCCACGAAAATTTTCCATTTTTGTGCTCCAGTTTTTCTATTCTGCAGCGTCCACTTGACTAACACATAATTTTCTTTCACAGTTCCATGCGAATGGTTGGTTTTCTGGCGTCATTACCCAAAATTAATTGGCAACATTTCTATTACAGCATTGCCAACTATAAATAGAATAGAAAATAATGTCTTCAATTTCATTTTCAAAAAAAAAAGTCGAAAAAGAAGAAAAAACTACAATGACCCACAATTTGAAATCTTCTTAGGCAAAGCAAAGATTTTTGGCAAAAAAAATGGAAAAAATACAAAAATAAGTTTTCAAAAAAAATGTATTTATTTGTCATATTTTGAAAATGATTTATTTATTGCCAAATCAATAACAAGAAAATTCCCAAAAAATACGCCACTTGACGCCTCCTCTACTATTTTTTTTTTTTTTTTGTGTTCTTAAAAAACTAATGACTTTATTTTGTTTCATGGATTTTTTTCGAATTTTTTTTTTCTCAAAATATTTTTCCATTTATAAGGAAACCTGTCCATCTGTTCGGCTAGCAAAAAAAAAATGCTATATTTGAGTGTCACAATTATTTCGTCACACTTTAAAAGTGAGACAAAAATACAAGTGGCGGCATTCACAAAACCATAAAACACTAAGCCAACTACAAAAAATGTATGCCTAGAAAAATCATAATAACCAAAAAATTTTGGGTAATATTTCTTATTTCAAATGTAAAATAGGGTGTTGTGAAAAAGGAATGATGAAAAATTTACCCAGATTGGTATATAAAGGGGATTAAATACGCAACATTTTGGGAGATTTACACGAAGGGAAAATGTTTCCCATGTCTCTTACTTTTGGCCTAACCAATTTCCTTCGGCCATAACTTGTCAAATATTTGACGGATCTCAAAAATTTTAAAGAGAATTTTAAAGAGATCTCTCTTAACTTTACATTGAACTAAAATATGGCGACATATCTCATCAAATATCAGAGATATTGGGAAATTTACACGTAGCGAAAAATCTCCCCAAATTCTTTATAATTTGCGTAATAAGTTTCCAGTGGTCATAACTTCTAAAATATTACAATGATCTCAGCAACTGAAAGGGGAATTTTACAGACAACACTATAAGCTTCCAATTAAGCTATAATATGACAACACATCTCATCAAATACCTGAGATATCGGGAAAATTTACACTTACCGAAAAATCTCTCCATATTCTTTAATTCTTGCGTAACAAGTTTTCAGTGGTCATAACTTGTAAAATATTTGACAGATCCCAACTACAGTAAAGAGAATATTAAAGAGAACACTCTTAGCTTTAAATTGAGCTAAAATATGGGGATATATCTCACTAAATATTCGAGATATTGGTGAATTTACACATAGGGAGAAATCTCCCTATACTCTTTACATTGTGCGTAACAGGTTTCCCGAGGCCATATCTTGTAAAGTATTTGACGGATCTCCAGAAAATAATCTAGAGTTTTAAAGATCGATTTCTTAACTTTAAATTGAATCACAAATGTGGCAACATATCTCATCAAATTCCCAAGATATCGGGAAATCTACACGAAATTTACAAGTGGGGAGAAATCTCACAAATTTCTTTATTTTTTGCGTAACAAGTTTCCAGTGGCCATAACTAGTAAAAAATGTAATAGATCTCAGCAACAGTAAGGAGAATTGTATAGAGAACTCTCTTAGCTTTAAATTGAGCTATAATATGTAGACACATCTCATTAAATCTCCGAGATATCGGATAATTTACACCAAGGGAAAAATATTCCCAAACTCGTTATTTTTTGCGTAACAGGTTTCCGGAGACCATAACTTTCAAAATATTTGACAGATCTCAACAATAGTAGGGAGAATTTTATAGAGAACTCTCTTAGCTTTAAATTGAACTAAAATATGGCGAAATATCTTATCAAATCTCCGAGATATCGGGAAATTTGCATGTAGGGAGAAATGTCCCCAATTTCATTATTTTTTGTGTATCAGGCTTCCAGTGACCATAACTTGTAAAATATTTGACAGATCTAAGTAGCAGTAAGGAGAATTTTATAGAGAACTCTCTTAGCTTTAAATTGAACTAAAATATGGCAACATATCTCATCAAATATCCGAGATATCGCAAAATGTATGCAAATATCCGAAATGTTCAGTTTCTGGAAATTTTGAGTAACCTTATTCTGGAGGCCACAACTTCGTCAATATTTAAGGGATTATAAATATTGAACCCTATTCTGATAGAAGAAGATATTAGCTTATGTTTCATTAGTAAATATATCTCAACCACTTCTCGAGATATCGCCAAATTAAAATAATCATTCAAATTTTGGCAGTTTTCCGATTTCTTGGGTAATTCGTTTCTGGAGGCCATAACTTTTGAAATATTCCATGGATCTGCATAAAGTAACTTGATTTAAATTGTTGAGAATTCTAGCTTCAAATTATCCAGAGGTTGTCTATACGTATCTCATCAAATATCCGAGCTATCGCCAATTTTTTACACTAGACAAAGATTTTGTTGCGTGATACAAGGATTTTTGCGTGAGCGCCATCTGTATGTCATAACTTTAGAACCATTCGATATATTTCTATGACATAAATTGATTTTGAAAGAAGAACAGATCAGGATAACAGTATTATAACAAACCTTTACCATAACACATCAAATAAACAAGATATCCGAGCTATCGCCAATTTTTTACACTTGAGCAAAATTTTCCTCATGTTTCAAAATTCCGCACTCACATTTTCTAGAGGTCGTAACTTTTGAAATATACAACATTTATTCGGCAATCGGAATAGTATATCGAAGAGGATCTCCCCGTCCTCAAAATTGTGAATTTCTGATGATGTGTCTCCTGAAGTACCCGAGTTATGGCCAAAAATGTATCGCTACTTAAAATTTGCTAAATTTTTGGATATTTTGAGTAATGATGTTCCGCAGGCCATAACTCTGGAATTACTTAATGGATTTCGGTGAAATAAATTTATTTTGATAGTAGAAGAAATAAACGTGGATCTGGCTATACATTTTATAGGTGCAGTTTAAAAAAATTTCGATATATCGGATGCTTTCTTGAAATATATCAATTTTTCGCATGTTTGAAAATTCAGCGCATATATTTTCTAGAGGTCATAACTTTTGAAGTAATTAAAATGTCTTCGGAAATTGAATTGTATTTGAAAGGGGATCATCTTACGTACATTATTATGTAATTTTTTTAGATATGCCTCCAGAACTACACGAGATATGGCAAAAAATTGATCATTACGCAAAATTTGATACATATTGCGATATTTTAAGTTATGATGTTCCGCAGGCCATAACTTTAGAACTAGTTAATGGATTTCGGTTAAATAAAATGATTTTGAAAGTAGAAGAAGTAAACTCAGATCTGGCTATAAATTTTTATGGTACAGTTTAACAAATTTTCGAGATATCGGAACCTTTTTTGCTATATATACAAATTTCTTAGTTTTCAAAATCCGGCTCATATATTTTCTAGAGGTCATAACTTTTGAAGCATACAACATTTCTTCAGAAATTGAATTGTATTTGAAAGAGGATCATCTGACGTTCATCATTATGAAATTTTGTGGATGTATCTCCTGAACTACCCGAGTTATGGCAAAAAATTTATCGTTACCCAAAATTTGCTACATTTTTGGATATTTTGAGTATTCATGTTCCGCAGGTCATAACTTTGGAAATTGTCATGGGATTTCAGTGAAATAAATTTATTTTTATAATAGAAGAAATAAACTTCGATCTGTCTACACATTTTTTAGGTGCAGTTTAACAAATTTTCGAGATATCGGATATTTTTTTGCTATATATACAATTTTCATAGTTTTCACAATTCGCCGCATATATATTCTAGAGGTCATAACTTTTGAAGTAATCAAAAATTCTTCTGGAAATTGAATTGTATTTGAAAGAGGATCATCTGGCGTTTATTATTATAAAAATTTTTTGGATGTAGCTCCACGAACTACCCGAGTTATGTCAAAAAATATAACTTTACCCAAAATTTGCTGCCTTTTTCGATATTTTGAGTATTCATCTTCCGCAGGTCATAACTTTGGAAATTGTCAACGGATTTCGGTGAAATGAATTTATTTTGAAAATAGAGGAATCAAACTTCGATCTGGCTATACATTTTTATGGTGCAGCCAAACAAATTTCCGAGATATCGGCAAATTAAGAGAAATAATGAAATTTGAAACATTTTTAATTTTTGTCCGCAATCATTTCCTAGAGATCTCAAGTGTTTAGAAAGTTTATAATTCTTTAAAAATTGAGTGATATCTAGAAGAGGAACCTCTTAGCTTTATTTTCAGGGCATTTTTTATAAATAAATTAAAAAAATCAACTGATATATGGCAAAAATTAACACCCAAGCTGCAACATTTGATGACATCTCTGTTGATTTTGTAGTGTAGGGATTTCCGCTATTTTTTTTTTTTTTTTTTTGTTTTTTCTTTGATTTTCTTGTCTAATATTTGAATTTCTATCATTCTTCTTAGCTAAGGCCCCTGTCTTTCCGCCTTTTGCTGCTGCCGCTCTAATCCATTTCATGTCATTTTCAAACAAAACTATTTTGATGCGTGGGCAGCCTAGTTAGTACGAGTTATTGTGCTCTAGGCCTGGCCATGCGTTTTGGCGGCCCATCATCCATCCATCCATCCACCATACATCTGTTACACGCTCACACACATCTAATGTATGGCTTTTTAAGAGATCTTTACCTCATCTCCCCCTCGCCCTCTCCATCGAATAGTTGTTTTAATGTGTTTTTAATTTAAATTATATTCTTGCCACCTAAACAGCGGAATATATATTTTTTTATATTCGAAAAAAAGATTGGTAGTTGGCGGCAATATTAAAGAAAAAAATAAATTTATTATGAAACAAAAAAAAATCACTAATAATGAAAATAATTTTAAAAGACATTGCCATTTTTTTTTTTTTTTGTTCGCTTGTGAAATTCTATATTTTTTTCATTATTATTAAAATAATATTGAATTTCATATTGAACTCAGAAAACAAAAAAAAAAAAGAAAATAGGTTAAAAATTTACGCTTCCTTATTGTGTAGGGCAAAACAAAAAAAAAAAAAACATCGGAGAACAATGAATGAAAAAACTCCAACACCTCCCTAGGATATCTCTCTACCTACCTTTGGCATGGTAGGTAGTCGTTCGGGTTTTTTTATTTCTTCGTGATTAAATTATTAACTCACGCGGCCACGAGTTCATAATAACATCATTTTTTTGCTGTTCTTCTTCTTATTACCCAACCTAAAAACACCAGGAAGCTGATGAAACCCTAAGAAAAAAATTTTAAATCGTTTATTCATTGAAGCGTCAGAACATCGCCATATTACCCGGAGGGAATATCAGCTGAGAGTAGTGGGAAATAATTGCAAAGAAAGTTTGTAATTTGAAAATGATAGAGGGGAAGGGAAGAGGGGGGAAAGGGGAAATTTAGGGGTCCTGAAAAAAATCCCCGACTTAGGAAATGACCCTAAAAATATTTAAAAAAAAGACCCTAAAAATATTTTAAAAAATATATATTTAACAAGTAAAAAAGCGTTAAGTTCGGCCGGGCCGAACTTTGGATACCCTCCACCACAGGTAAACCGACAGGTATTTGAAATGAAAAACTGGACCGATATTTATATTTTTTAGTAGAGATATTTGATACCCAATAAGAACCCAATGTACCAAATTTCAGCGAATTTGGTTGAAAATCGTGCTCAAGAACCTCAAAATACCGAAAATTTAGGGTGCCCCTATATATGGGGGGCTACCAGAAAAAGTGGACCGATATTTATAATTTTTATTATAGATATTTCGTACCCAATATGAACCCAATGTACCAAATTGCAGCGAATTCGGTTGAAAAGCGCGCTCAAGAACCCCAAAATACCGCAAATTGGGGTTGCCCTTATATGGGGGCTACCAGAAAAAGTGGGCCGATATTTATAATTTTTAATAGAGACACTTGGTACCCAATAAGGACCCAATGTACCAAATTTCAGCGAATTCGGTTGAAAAGCGCGCTCAAGAACCCCAAAATACCGAAAATTTAGGGGTGCCCCTATATATGGGGGCTACCAGAAGAAGTGGGCCGATATTTATAATTTTTAGTAGAGACATTTTATATCCAATAAGAACCCAATGTACCAAATTTCAGCGAATTTGGTTGAAAATCGCACTCAAGAACCTCAAAATACCGAAAATTGGGCGGTACCCTTATATGGGGGCTACCAGAAAAAGTGGGCCGATATTTATAATTTTTAGTAGAGATATTTGGTACCCAATAAAAACCCAATGTACCAAATTGCAGCGAATTCGGTTGAAAAGCGCGCTCAAGAACCCCAAAATTCCGAAAATTGGGTGGTATCCTTATATGGGGGATATCCGAAAATATTGACCTATATTTATAATTTTTTGTGGACAGATTTGGTACCTACTAAGAACTCAAAATACTAAATTACAGCCAATTCGGCGGAAAAATACGACCAAAACCCCCAAAATACTGAAAATTAGGAGGAACCGCTATATGGGGGCAACAAGAAAAAGTGGACCTATATTTATAATTTTTTTGTGGATACATTTACTACCCAATAAGAATCCAATGTACCAAATTTCAGCGTATTCGGTTGAAAAACGCCCTCAAGAACCCCAAAATACCGAAAATTGGGGGGTTCTGTTATATGGGAGTTATACCTAAACGTGGACCAATATATTCCATCTTCGAACTTGACCTGCCTGCAAACAAAAGACAAACCTATGCAAAATTTCAGCACCCTATCTCAATTTCTTCAAAAGATAGCGTGATTACAACAGACGGGCGGACGGACAGACCCTGATCAAGAATATATATACTTTATAGGGTCGGAAATGAATATTTCAATGAGTTACAAACGGAAAGACAATATTAATATACCCTCCATACTATGGTGGAGGGTAAAAAAAAATCCCCGCCTTAGGGTAGGCTATGAAAAATATGTCTTTTGAAATCCACGCCTTAGGGGAGGCTATGAAAAATATGTCTTAAAAAAACCATGACTTAGGGTAGGCTATGAAAAATATGTCTTTTAAAATCCACGCCTTAGGGTAGGCTATGAAAAATATGTCTTAAACAAACTACGCCTTAGGGTAGGCCATGAAAAATATGTCGAAAAACTCCACGCATTAGGGTAGGCTATGAAAAACATGTCGTAAAAAAATCCGCGCCTTAGGGTAGGCTATGAAAAATATGTTCTAAAAAATCCACGCCTTGTTTAGATGCCTAAAAATATGTTTTAAAAAATCCACGCCTTGTTTAGATGCTTGAAAAAATATTCTTTAAAAAATCCACGCCTTGTTTAGATGCTTGAAAAAATATTCTTTAAAAAATCCACGCCTTGTTTAGATGCCTAAAAATATGTTTTAAAAAAATCCACGCCTTGTTTAGATGCCCCTAAAAATATGTTTTAAAAAATCCACGCCTTGTTTAGATGCCTAAAAATATGTTTTAAAAAATCCACGCCTTGTTTAGATGCCTAAAAATATGTTTTAAAAAATCCACGCCTTGTTTAGATGCCTAAAAATATGTTTTAAAAAATCCACGCCTTGTTTAGATGCCTAAAAATATGTTTTAAAAAATCCACGCCTTGTTTAGATGCCTAAAAATATGTTTTAAAAAATCCACGCCTTGTTTAGATGCCTAAAAATATGTTTTAAAAAAATCCACGCCTTGTTTAGATGCCTAAAAATATGTTTTAAAAAATCCACGCCATGTTTAGATGCCTAAAAATATGTTTTAAAAAAATCCACGCCTTGTTTAGATGCCTAAAAATATGTTTTAAAAAATCCACGCCTTAGGTTAGGCTATAAAATATATGTTTTAAAAAATCCACGCCTTGTTTAGATGCCTAAAAATATTTTTAAAATATTTAAAAAAAATCACGTCTGAAAAATGTTTTCAAATTTTTTGAAAATATTTTTTTTTAATTCCCTTTTGAAATCTAAAAATTTGAATTGGGGGGATAACAATTACGGAACCCACTCAAACAACACACAACAACAGCAACAACCCGAACATTTTAGGTATCAGTTTACATTTGGAATGGAACAGCACACATTCTATAATGGAGGAGTAGTAGTTGGATGATGATGATGACGTGCATGTTGTTGTTGCTTCTGCTGGTGCGGTGGTGGTGGTGGTGGCTACAACCCGATATTGTTTTATGTTTTATGTTTTTTGTTTTTTTTTTTCGAAACGTTTTCATGCTTTATGAATTTGTACTGTGTTGAGTCAAACCGATCATTCTGTAAAAAGCGTAACATGAGCAAAACGACAAACAAGCAAACAACAGCAGCAAAAATACAACAACAAATAAAAAATAAGGAATGTTGTTGAACAACACGAGAACAGCAACAACAATGGTAGTAGATGGTTATCGGGTTGGTGGATGTTGCCTCAATTTAATAATTCACTTGGTTAGTAGTACCCCCGTTTTGAAAAAAAGTGTTGTTGAAGGGTTCGGGCGTATCTGAAGGGGTCGGTTGTCAAGCGAAAAGGGCAGCCGTACGAGCTACCTAATGTGCCCATACTCATTTTGTGTAATACTCATGCCTCTCCTGGACTCCATCAAAAGGGCCGGTTAGCTCTGCACTCCCCCAACAGTTTTTTATTGTTGTTGTTGTTTTTTTTTTTGCAAAATAAAAATTTGAGATGTTAATCGTAGTGGAAAAATCATGTTAATTTTTTGTGACATTTTAAAGGGTCTTAGATAGAAGAAAACAAAATTATAACAACAACAAAAACTATTTTTAAAGGCAGCTATTTGACGTCAGATGTCATAGATTTTTTTTCTTAAAAAAAAATATCGAATTTCAAAAATTTAACAAAAAAAAGTTTTTAAAAATCCACGCCTTAATACCCTAAAAATATCCTTAAAAAATTTAAATGATCCAAGCTTTGTTTAGATCCCTACAAAATATCTTTAAAAAAATCCAAGCCATGGTGAGGTCCTAAAAAATATTTTTAACCAGTGAGCGGAGCAGTATAGTCGGACGGTGCCGATCATACCATGCCCTACACAACAATCATGGAACTTTAACATTGTGCGGATGTTTATTCCGAGCCTGGGCAATATTTCGTGATATTTGCACACGCTTGCCCGATTAGAGGTCAACAGCATCTCTTCCTTACACTGACATATATTCCGAATATTACTAATATTCAGTACAGCCCTTTTAATTACTTGTCCAGATTCCCTTCACCGTGAGTTTTGTTGTGATGTTCGGCTTATAATTGTGGCCTATAGATCGACTTAAAAAAAAAAAACAAAAAAATTAAGTTTTCGGTCCACTTCATCTCAAAATTATTATCTGATCATCACCGAAAATTATAGGCGTTGTCCTGGTACCTCATGGAAAATTTCAAAGCGATCAGGGCTATATTTCCGCCCTTTATTGTGGTAATGGGTTACTAAATAATATCTCGGTACGTAAACTCCGGCAAATATGTAAGTGTAACTCCCACATCTGAGTACATACGACCATATAATTGGTATCAATTTAAAGGTCAACCACTCCTCTTGGATATACTATCAACTTATCCGGGTCTATGTCCTTCAGGCGCAAATATATACGCCATAGAATACAATTTTTGTAATTTTTCAAACAAAAGTCAGGGTCCATTTGACCTGCTAAATATTGACCAATCTTTATCAAAAAAGGCATGCTTATTCTTTAGCCCGATCCCGCTCTCCATGTAAAAATTAGCGATGTTCCGGCCATAATTGCGGCCTCTGAAGCGCCCAGAAAAACGGACAAAAATTAAGTATTTGGTCCATTTCATTCCCTAAATATTAACCGATGTTTACCAAAAACCATAGGGGTCTTCATTGGCCAGATCCCATCCTACATGCAAAATTTCGTGAAGATTGGTCCATAACTGTGACCTGTATCGTGTTTACAAATTATAATGGACGGACGGACACACATGTCTAGATCGACTCAGCTAGTCGATATCGGTATACTTGAAGGTGGGTCTAGTATTTTGCGGCGTTACAAACTTTTGAGGCTGCACAAAGCTGTAATACCCTGACAACATTGTTGTGTAGGGTATAAAAATCCAAGACATGATGAGGTCCCAAACAATATTTTTAAAAAATTCCGAGCCATTATGAGCTTCCTTTATGGATATTATGTCTTTGTGCATATGTTTGTAACAGGCAAAAGGAAACGAGATAGACACATGAGTCCTTTTGGGAATATGTAGAGAATCACTTTCTGAGTCGATTTACGTATGTCGGTCCGTCCGTCCGTCTGTAGATGTTAAATTGTAAACAAAGTACAGGTGGCATTTTTAATTCGAATTGGATGAAATTTGGCACAGCTCATTTATTTGGCCCAAGGACGAACCCTATTGCAATTGGGAAAAATCGGTTCAGATTTAGATAGAGCTCTCATACATATTTTCGTCCGATTTAAGGTAAATGATGAACCAAAGTCCTTATATATCTTTCGATTTGCCCGAAATTTGGCACAGGGTACTGAATTAAGTCTAGAACGATGTGTGTTATATTTCATGAAAATCGGTTCGGATTTAGATATAGCTCCAATATATAGTTTTGTCCGATTTTTTGTAAATGGTGCGCCAAAGTCCCTATATATCTTTCGATTTGCACGAACTTTGGTGTGGCACACTAAATTAAGTCTAGAACGATGTGTGTTAAATTTCGTGAAAATCGGTTCAGATTTAGATATAGCTTCCATATATAGTTTTGTCCGATTTCATGTAAATGGGGCACCAAAGTCCCTATATATCCTTCGATTTGCACGAATTTCACACAGCGTACTAAATCGAGTCTAGAATGATGTTTGTTAAGTTTCGTGAAAATCGGCCCAGATTTAGATATAGCTCCCATATATATTTTCGTCAGATTTTATGTAAATGGTGCACCAAAGTACCTATATATCCTTCGATTTGGACGAAATTTCGCATAGCGTACTGAATTGAGTCTGGAATGATGTGTGCTGATTTTCGTGAAAATCGCTTCAGATTTAGATATAGCTCCCATATATATTTTCGTCCGATTTTAGGTAAATGGTGCGCCAAAGTCCCTAAATATCTTTCGATTTGCACGAAAATTGGCATGGCGTAATGAATTAAGTCTAGACCGATGGGTGTTAAATTTCGTGAAAATCGGTTAAGATTTAGATATAGCTCCCATATATATTTTCGTCCGATTTTATGTAAATGGTGCAGCAAAGTCCCTATATATCTTTCGATTTGCACGAAATTTGGCACAGCGTAATAAAATAGGTCTAGAATGGTGTGTGTTAAGTTTCGTGAAAATCGGCCCAGATTTAGATATAGCTCCCATATATATTTTCGTCCGATTTTATGTAAATGGTGCACCAAAGTCCCTATATATCGTTCGATTTGCACGAAATTTGGCATAGGGTACTGAACTGAGTCTGGAATGATGTGTGCTGAGTTTCGTGAAAATCGGTTCAGATTTAAATATAGCTCCCATATATATATATATATTCGTCCGATTTAAGGTAAATGGTGCACCAAGGTCTGTTAGGATTCCATCTGTTGAATATACCCAAAGTGTTGAAGGGTATCATATAGTCGGCCCACTCCGACTTTACTACTTTCCTTACTTAATAATTTTAAATTTTTTTTCAATTATTTTTTTCCATACCGTTATTGTAATACCCCTTTTGGCTGCCATATCAAATTACCATTAACCCCATATTCTGCAGAAACGGTAATGCATTTTTTTTTTGTATTTTAAAATTTTATGCGAATTTTTTTATCTTGAGGTTTTTATCAATTAACATTCAACAACATCTAAAAAAATATACATAAGTGTGGCTCTGAAAATAATATGCGTGCCATGGAATGCTAAACATGTTTTATTTTTTTTTTTTTTTTTTGTCTTGGAGAACAACTTTTTCTTTTTTAGAGGCACAAAATTGGATTGGGACTGGCAGGCAGGGCAAAAATAAAAAAAAAATTGAAAAAAAATCCGAAACACTTTACAAGACACATTACAAAGTGTCATATGATGTCGATGATCGAAAAAAAATCTGGACTTTTTTTTGCCCTGCCGAAAAAAGAAAGGAATGTCCTGAAAAAAAAATTAACTTGTGGCCTGAACAGGTTATGATTTCTTGGAGGAAAAAAAAAGAAAAAAAATTAATTTAGCTGACCCTCCAAGGCATATTTTTTATATTTTGAAATTTTTCTTTAAATATTTTTTTTAAGTAATTTATCATATTTTTTCGGACAGCTAAAATTGGTGCTATGTTAGGGGGGTCTTTACATTTTTTTTTTTTTTTTTTTTTGAATTCAGCCTCCCATATTCAATAATTTATTTTGTCTTCGTGCTAGTAATGCCTTATTGATTTATTTCACGCCATTTACAAATTAATATTTTTTTTACATCTCTGAAAAAAAACATCCGGTCATTATCAGAGAGGAAATCATAATAACAGCTAATTTGATAAAAATTAAAAAAAGAACAACAACTACAACGACAGCAAACAAGATAACGAGAAGTGATCAAGTTCGGATCATAATCATTAGGACTAATGGGTATTAGAAACATTCAGGAAATTTAATTTTATTAAAAAAAAAAAAAAAATATTTTTAGGCATCTAAACAAGAAAAGAAAGAAGAAAAAAAATTAACAACAACAAAAACTATTTTTAAAGGCAGCCATTTGACGTCAGATGTCATAGATGAGGTCCACATCAAGGCACGGATTTTTCAAAAATAGTTTTTTAGGGATCTAAACAAGGCTTCATCCAGGCGAGGAATTTTTAAACATGTTTTTTGGGACCTCATAAAGGCGTGGATTTAAAAAAAAATGATTTTTTAGGGATCTAAACAAGGTGCGGATTTTTAAAAAATGATATTTTTTGGGGTCTTTGCCTAGAGCGTGGATTTTTATACCCTTCACCAGGGTATTATGTCTTTGTGCATATGTTTGTAACAGGCAAAAGGAAACGAGATAGACACATGGTTCCTTTTGAGAATATGCATAGAATCACTTTCTGAGTCGATTTATGCATGTCCGTCCGTCCATCTGTAGATGTTAAATTGTAAACAAAGTACAGGTCACATTTATGATCCCAATTGGATGAAATTTGGCACAAGTCACTTATTTGGCCCAAGGACAAACCCTATTGAAATTCAAGAAAATCGGTTCAGATTTAGATATAGCTCCCATATATATTTTCGTCCGATTTTATGTAAATGGTGCACCAAAGTTCCTATATATGCTTCGATTTGCACGAAATTTGGCATATTGTACCGAATTAGGTCCAGAATGATGTGTGCTAAGTTTCGAGAAAATCGGTTCAGATTTCGATATAGCTACCATATATATTTTCGTCCGATTTTATGTAAATGGTGCAGCAAAGTCCCTATATATCTTTCGATTTGCGGGAAATGTTGCATAGTGTACTGTATTGAGTCTTGAATGACGTGTTTCAAGTTTCGTGAAAATCTGTTCAGATTTGGATATTGCTCCCATATATATTTTCGTCCGATTTTATGTAAATGGTGCACCGAAGCCCCTATATATGCTTCGATTTGCACGAAATTTGGCATAGCGTATTAAATTAAGTCTGAAATAATGTGTGCCAAGTTTCGTGAAAATCGGTTGAGATTTAGATATAGCTCATATATATATATTTTCGTCCGATTTAAGGTAAATGGTGCGCCAAAGTCCCTAATTATTTTTTGATATTTTCGTCCGATTTTAGGTAAATGATGCACCAAAGTCCCCAAATGCCCTTCGTTTTTCACAAAATTTGGTACAGGGTACTAA